>NC_057776.1:2057753-2067990 GCF_014825855.1 Bombus pyrosoma
GGGGGGGGGGGGGGGGGTGTCCATGAGGATTTCCCCACGTATAAAAAAAAAGTTATTAAGTGTGCAGTGTGTGTTGTGTTACACATATAATTAAACAGCGAAAAATAATATAATTTTGATCACACTATGTTAAAATAATATAAGTGAAATGGGTACAGCCATTTAAACATAATACAATTATGCACTTTTGTATTCAACGTTAAATCATAATTCTCCTTCTGTTAAAGAATATTTTATTTCTCTGAATTTTATTACTAAAACATTCATTAAAGTAACAGTTCCCAAAGTGGAAGAATTATTTCTTTTGGAAAAGGTGGAAGAAGAATTTCTTTCTTATACTTGATACTATCCATAAACTTATGTATCTACATGCGGAATATTTACTATAACGCTTTAAAGATCAAAATAGATTCTTCGAACACTGCTCATATCTAACAGGAAAAAAATCTCATTTGGAAATAAAATTTTGCAAGCACCAGCAATGTTTGCAAAAAGATAAAATATAATAAATAGTGCTTCTTTCGACATTTTTATAGAGTAAAATTTAAATTTAATAAATGGATTACTTACTGGCAGTATACTGAAAAATTTAATATTGGCTAGTTTTATCACAAAAAATCATTTTGTTTTAAATCTTAAGTAATTTAAAATTCCAAAGAATATTAATTCTCGAGATTGATATTCTTATACGTAGTTCTCTTGCAATAAAAATAGAAATCGAAAAATATTTTAAAGTTTGAATGACTTTGAAGTATACAAATCGTAGTTTAATTTATTTGAATAATTCATAAAAGGCCTATGTTAAATAACGTACAATATTAGAAATATCTGTATGCTCATTTTGTGTATTTCACATACATTTCTAATGTATGTTACTTAGTGTATATTTTGTACGAACATTATTGTTATATCTATCTATTAAAATAAGTATGTAAAAATAATTATTTACAATTTATAATCACTTAAATATTCTACTATAAAATAGTAAAATTAAAGTATCACCTTCATTGAAAGTATACTGTCAAATTTTGTACTAGTTAAATTATTATAAAGGACGCAAAAGATTATTACGCAGAAGGCAAACTGTATGTTTTTGTTACGCCACGTGGCTTTCCATAGGCCGTTATTCCTAACTGTCGCTCGTGGCATCGCAGTATCGCGAGCGAACCGTCTCAAGTAGTCCAACATATACAATGTAGCGGCCAACATCAAACAGAGCGAGTTCTAGAAACGTCGATTCGTTTCGTTATTTTAAACACACTCATAAGGTGACACGCGTGATCATGGCGTGATCAGTGGCGTGATCGGTGGCGTGACCCGAGCATGGTGGGAATCGTCTCCCATGGAACACAAAGGGCCCATCGAAGGGCAATCAGTATCGATTGAGGATCCAAACGAAATGCACTAAAAGTCTGCAACGAATTACAAGTCGTCCAATCTATCAAATACAGGACACATTGTAAAGTCAAGTCGAATCATTATATCAAACTAATTGCATCATCTTTCAAATAATTTGTGGCGCTTCATTATACTGTTGTTTATATATATATTGTCAAATATATCATTTTTTGTTAACCCTGTCAATTCAGTGTTAATCTCAATTAACCACCTCTGTCATCTTAACCGACACATAGGAACGATTAATTCGCGGCGTCGATTTTCTGAATCGTAGCGAGAATTTACGCCTCCCGCTGACGCGCTTTCCTGGCGATCGCGTCTATCCGCGAACGGTCGTAACAGTTTTAGTATAACAATATGTCTATTATTTATGTAAGAGAACTAATAGAAGCAGTCTCAAGCATTTCGGTGTCGATTCATTTTCGCGCAGTAAGTACAACCTTAAGTTATTGATATTTGTCACTGTCAAACTTATTTCGCATTCATATAACTTCTCGCTCTATTTCATGTAATTATTTATATTCGTGCATATATTTCATTAATGATGCACTTTCGACTATTATTTGATTATTACTACTTTACTCGAAAGTTTTAATACGCGTTATTATAGAAATATTTAACAATAACAAAAAAGCGCATTAATATCTTTTCGAATATTGATTATAATTAGTTAATATTTGAAATATATTAAAGAAGTTGATTCTGGAAACTGAGTTCAATCGTAGATAGATCCTAAATAAGGATAAAACGTACATATTAATTTGTGAAGGTCATTCTGTATTTTCGTATAATGTATTAATTTATGAAAGTTTTACTCTGTATATCTATGTTTCTCATTTCTACTTAAAATGGAACTACAGTTCGTGTAAATTATCAAAATTATTCTAACAATTATAGTGAAATATTACTAGGAAACGCAATGGGGTGACTTTATGATACGGCCAAACATCGTAGATCTTTAGTTTATTCGTGATTTAGTACTTTTAGTGAAATTCCATTTATTAGAGATCAGTTATTACTCCGTTTAAGTTTTGTCAAATATTATAAAATCATGCCTCAAAAGCTCTCGGTACTTCAAAGCGCCGATTGTTTGATCTGATGGCATCTATCACACTATTGTCAAATCTCCATTCACCAGTGACCAACTTTTACACCCCGCGCTAAGGACATATTGCGTTACGGACGCACTGAAAATGGTAACTGAGAATTGGTTGCCTTTAGGAATAAGTCTCATAGTCATTCTTCTCTCGTAGTTAATGTCATTAATGGTAGTAGTCGACCATCACTCACAGTTAGTCGCTACTCTGTCACATTTTAGATTCCATAGTTTTTAGCACAAAAGTAAAATACGGTAATTCTAGCCTCCAATACGCAGTGGTTGTTCGAACAGATTTTATTAATCATGAATGATCATCAAAGACCATCCAAGGGACGAAAGAAATGTATCAAAATATGCTATTAATAAAGAATAATGAAATTTATATAAATGAGTTCAATTTAGTTTAGATTGCGATAAAAATGATAATAGTTTCACCCTTTGCGGTCATATGTTTGCTCTTAGTCATTAAAGCAAACAATTATTTTGATTGCATATTACAGCAAGTCGACCGTTCCAGAGATACATAGATTCTTAATAAGACTATATAAGTTTCGTTAAGTATAATTAAAAATTTTCGTCTCTTAGAATATCTGGTAAACAATACTCTGAAATGACAAAAAGAAAATTTGCGGAAAACGTGAAATTGAAAGTAGTGACAATGAATTGATTTGTTTTGAAAATACTTTTGGCAGTGATTCTGAAAGTGATACAGTTCATATAGAGATGAGTGACGCAATTAGAATTTTGGAGTAATTGTGAAATAGAAGAAAATAATGAAAACCAGGAAGACAATCGTTTTCAAATAAAGAGGGGAGGATTAATAGCAAACTGTATATTACGCCACTATAAAGATATTAAGAGCAAAGATTTTTGATACGTTCCAACGGAAAAAATAAGGGAGGAAAACACCAAACTAATTATTTTTGTAATACATGTTCTTAAAAATCATGACTTCACATTGGACAAAATTATGACAGATATACTATGGAAAAGCATAAAATATAATTTTTATATAAAATAAAACTATATTATAATGTTACGTATAGTTAAAGTTTAAAAAATAATTAATTCTGTTTATTATTTATAATCTCCCATTATACCCACTTCCACGTATTACTGTTCCACGTATTACTGTTCGTTCAATGAAAATTAATATTACCATCAGTATGTCACCTTTGTATAAAATTAATACGATCGCAAAGGTTAATTATTCTTTCATGTATAACTCGAAAACCAAGACCGAGCATCCATTATATATATAAGAAAAAATTATTCAAAATGATGATCTTGACAATATATTTCAAGGGTATCGAAATCGGTGAAAAGGTACTTACTCGACAGTTTATCTAAAGTGTTTTCGTAAAATTTATTACGAAAAAGATAATCGTGATAGATATCAAGGTTCTGTATAAGGCTAGATATCAAAAATATGATATTGAAATGGCAGGCACAATCATTAAAGTACGAAAATTGCACCCCGTTATCACTTAATTAACATTAAACAAATACTCACCATCGCTACGCTGCGCGATACCCCTCTTGTCTCCTTTACCCATATTTTCTTCTCCCTCTAACCCCTAAGGTGAGAATCGCTTTCTTCTTCTCCCGTCTGAAATTCAATTATAAAGTAAGTGCATTTGATTACTACGAGTTTTGCCCGTACCCACACGATACAAGCCATGTTGTGTTCTTGACACACAAGAACCTTAGCAAAGCAGTGTGTCATACGTATGTTTCATCATTTCGTTATTTTGTGTGTGTACTTTCCAACAAACTGGTCCTGGTTCAATTTGTCTCAGAATGCCAGAACGGGGCGGGGAGGGGGTTGAGAATTGGTCTCCACAAAGGTATAGTCAGTAAAAGAACTTTAGGATTTACAGAACGTTCATTCGTTAAATAATACATTAAAAATATGCATTGAGAAGATGTATAAAGATTTATTTATGAAGAATCTTTCAATCTTTATGTTATGCTATGGCTAAAAAGCAGTACCTTAGTACGGCATAGTTAAAAGTAGGAATAATCTGTAATGTCTGAAAATATAATTTTTGTAGAAATAGATAAATATATATATTCATGGAGTTATAAAATAAAAATTAATTATATAGCTAGTATTATGACAGCCAATAAATATTAAATTAGATGAAAGAAAAGTACGATTTTAATAATATGTTTCATCAATTGGTTGACAGTAATTTTAAAAGTATTCTATTATAAAACACGAAAGATATATTATTTTTATTTTATTTATTTTTTATTATTTAGTCCGTGCCTTTCGGCTTTGGACGAACTTTCGGTTTTACATCTTTTATACTTATTTCGCTTCTTATATATCTACCTCCCCTCTTATCTACTCTATTGTATTGTACTAAAAACTAAAAACTAATGACTAAAAGTTATTGCAACTTATGACTAAAAAATACTGTTATTTTGGGCTCTTGCCTCCTTGCTGTGCTTCCTTCTTGCCGTCCATCCCCGTCTTGTATTGCCCTTCTCTTCTCCATTTATTGCTTTTAGTTCTGTTAGTCCTTCTCCAGTCTCATTCAATGTCTTTTCCATGTCTTTTGGTCCTTCCGTTATTTCACATTCTTCTATTACACGTCTCAGATCTTCTTCTTTCCTTTTACATAGTCTGCATCTCTTTTCTCCCTCTTCTTTCCAGTATTCCTTTGCTTTGGTCTCGTTTCCACATCTGAATCTAGCAAGTATTTTTCTGTCCTTCCACTTCATCCTCCCTTCTAAGTACTTTGGTAGCCCTTCTTTGGCTATTTTTCCCTCTCTCTTCTGTTTCTCTCTTCCTTCTTTCTTCTATAATTTGGTCTGCTGTCATCCTTTCTTGCTCTTCTCTTGCTTCCATCTATGTCCCTCCATTTTTCATCTCTTCTAGTCCCTTCTTTCTCTTTCTTGCTCTTTTCCCTTCTTGGCTATTTTCCCAGTTTCTCTCTTTCCCTTATGCACTCCTTTACTAGTTCCTTTTTCACGAAAGATATAATTTATTGCTTTTCCCTGTTGTCTTCATAAATATTTTCAAATGGGGTCCACAAATTGAATGTGTTGTATGACTTCTATGAATAGAATCTCTATAAATTTTCAATTATGAAAATATTTTAGACATTTTTTTTTAACAATTCTGTAATTCTCGTAGCAAACTCCATCAATAAAGTAAACGAAAAGTCAAGAAGGGAGATAGAACTTCTTTAGTTCCTGAAGACTAAAAAAGAACTTTGTTTTTCCAAACAAAGTATCTGTTTCCAAACATGTATCTCTGTTTTAAAATGACTTTTCATTTATCTTGCATGCAAAAAGGAATAATTATTTAATTATAGTTTATTAACTTTTTACTACCCATCATTATACATGCATATATTTTGTTATTTAATTGTATTTTATTGTTGTGGAAGAAAAAATTAATTTTGTATTTTAGGATCTCATTCATTTAAACTAAAACTATGATATGAAAAGTTTTGTGCAAGCTTTTGAGAAAAACTACCCTACATCTACAATAAATATGAAATATTTACTTTTAAAAACACAAATGTAACAGTCAAGGATTTTTATTAGTTTTATAATTTGAAGAGGCACAGGGTCGCGGCGATAAAACACTTTTTAATGCTTCTTGCTCAATTAAGCACGTAGAAAACTTTTTTGTGTTAAATCTTTAAAGAACATGCATAAAATTTAAGAATTTAAGACTCCTTTAAAAGTTTTAACTGAGTGGAGATTATGCATACGGTATACAATTTATTTTTTGAATGTATATTACCGAAGGAAGCCAAAAGAAAGTTTTCCAGAAAAACGCGGTTAAATCTCACTTAATAATACTGTGAGAACATACAATGCTGTATGTTCATATTTGTTTGTATTTAGCTATATACTCCTATCTTTCAAAATATTCTCGTATGTTCATGACTTACTTTCCATTTTTATCTTTAATTCATTTATATTTCGAATTCATGAGTAACATTTTGAAAATGTAATATAATAAATATGTATTTAGAACGAATTATTCAGAAAATAATAATTTCTTTGTCGTCATAAAAAGAAGATTTTTTGCATTTCTAATATCAGATACAAAAAATACATTTATAACATAAGTTTTATTTTGTGGACTCTTTTAACAAAAACTCTTCAGCTCTTATAAAACAATATCAAGTATCAAACAAATTATTCGAGACATGATATTGTTACAGGAGGGACACAATATGTGTTTCGTTTTCAAGTTAATTGGCTTTATGGAGCTCGTAGCATTCATAGGAAACATAAATTGACGGAAATCACGGGAAAATCGTGCACGATGCGTGGAATTTGGCGCGGAAATTGGCTAGGCTTACACATTTTCTCGAGGAACTCATCAGTGCTATGATTGGAAATCGATATTCGTCATAGCGCTTACGTGCATGTCATTATCAGTCATCGACGCCGGAAATTGTTAACGACTACAGACTCGTAACATGGAAAGTCAAAAGTACCAAAAGATGTTGACCGATCTAATCGTGTCAATATAATCGTACAATATATTTGCATCTTCGATCTGACGAATAACTGCTTGTAAATAATAAAAAATATAGATTAAAGCTGTAAATAGATATATTTATACAATTTCGAATTTTTATGAATATAATTAAGGAAATAGATGCTAAATACTTTTAACACGTTCGTCGGGTATACTTCCGTGGGGGCCCCGTCACCAAAGTATGGTGACGCTCTTCTTGTTCGAGTTAATTAAATATACGATATTATATATAGAATATACAACATAAAAATATTAAAAACACATTATACCATACTTTTTATTAATTTATATTCTGGATAATATATTACATTATTCTATATCGCATGGTATTTGTATAAACATTCTAAACACATTTGGGGTGATTTTGGGCACTTCAAATAATAGTTGTAGACTCCGTCATCACTACTCTCCTCACTTTCAAATATATTTTCACACCATTCACTGAACATTTTGAGGATGAAAAAATCACTGATGTACGTCTCACAAGTATGCTTCTCGAGTAAATGAAAGATCTGAGTTATCTGTCATGAGATCCATCGGAATACTCTAGCTGGAAAGCTTATCGCTTTCTCTGTTTCAGAACTAAATAATCTTTTGTTTACAATGAATCGAAGCCGATAAACAATGGATAGAAGACGATAAACAATGGATCGAAGGCGATAAACAATGAATTCCCGCTTGTCGCTCTATTTACGTTCTGCGTACTGGCGGTCGGATTTGAGCCCCGCAGGTAACTTAGCCGAATCACGCTGGGCGACGAACGTGTTAAATATTGTAACCTTATTTTAAATATTTTATAAATTTTTGAAAATTATATACGTATATTTTTGCACATTTAAAGATTAAATAAATGCATAAACATTGAGTCTAACATTTATTATAAATATTTAAGGGAATCTTCTTTTGTCATGGAACAACAAATTGAAAATAACAGATCTTAGATTTTTTGTCTGCGCAATTATTTATTTATCTTCAACATATCATTTTAATCATAATGATTTATGGTTATATGATTCCTTTCAACATTAGTAACAGTATTTTTATTTTTCCATGTTGATCGTAGTTTTATGATCGAGTGCGTCGTAAATGCAATTATTTCCGAAGGGTAATTTAGCACCTTGTAATAGTCCGATTGGCCGAGGGCCAACGGAAGCAATTATCACGATCCTTATGTAATTAACATCGAAGCCTCACGCTCCTTCAGATATCGCTTAGGCGCTTCCCGCCAAGGATCTCTCGCGGTTCGAGCGCACGGGTTCACCATTTATCTTGCGTTCGGTGACAACCAATCGGCGTGCATACTTCTGGACTTCCGTTTCGAATCTTGTTGGGCGCGCTTCCGATTCCAACATGACGTCCAATAGTCTCATTTGAGACGTTCAAGCATGAACACCAATTATAGAATCAGTCTTGTTCAATCATTTGAAGACTATTCGAAAATTCGATTAGCTGTGTCTCGTCCGTACCTTTGAATCGTTAACATTTTCTCTACTAGACGTGGAGTAAAGAACTATTATGATCTTTCAGCATTTGGAGAGAATAGACCCATCTGCATTTCCCGACTCGTCAACATCTTCAAACATTCATGGAAAAAGAATCGGTCCATCGGTCGTAATAATCAGTTGAAAATCCAGTGCGAGATCTTGAACTATGAACTCCAAGCATTCGTGGAGTGAAGTATTGTTTTAGTTAATATCTTTTTTTTATTTATTTAATTCTTTACATTCTCAATTTGTCCAGTTTGGACATTTGGTACAATATTTTAACTGTTTGATTATCATGTGGATGGTTACCCCCAGCGGGATACCATCTTTGTATTTGTTACGTTATATCCTTTGTGAGATCTGCGGGGTGTTTCCTTTTCAGTCTTCTTTCTATGTTTGATGTGATAATCGTTTCCGCAGCCAGCAGGTTCGGGTGTGTTGCTATTCTTTCCTTGTATTTTTCCGCGTTTCTGCTAATCTCCTCCTTGACGTTGGTATTCCCAGGTCCTTCCGTATGTCCTCGTTTCTAACGTACCATGGGGTGTTTACTATTGTTCTAAGAATTTTAGCTTGTATTGTCTCTATTTTGTTTATATGGCTCATTCCTGCTGTCCCCCATAGTGGTATTCCGTGCGTCCAGATTGGTTTTATGATCGTTTTGTATATTTTTAATTTATTTTCTATGCTTAATTTGGATTTTCGACTTGTTAGCCAATGCATTTGTCTCCTTGTTTGTATTTTGTCTATTATTGATTTATTATGCTGTTTCCATATGAGTTGTGTATCTATGTGGAGTCCTAGGTATTTGATTTGTCTTGTTTGTGTTATGTGCGTGCCGTTCAGTAGGATGTTTGGTGGTATCTGTTTTCGCAGTGTGAATGTAAAATGGTTGCATCTATTGGGGTTTGCTTTTATTTGTTTAACTTGCAGCCACTTTTCTATTTTTGTGATATGTTCTTGTAGTAATGTGACTGCTGTTTCTGGGTTAGTGTGTCTGACTAGTACAGCTGCGTCGTCCGCGAATGTCAGTATTTTGCTATTGGTAGTTGTTGGTATGATGACCGTGTATAGTGTGTATAACATTGGTCCTAAGACGCTTCCTTGCGGAACCCCTGCCTTGATGTCTTTAACTTCAGAGTATGTGTCCTTGATTTTTATCACGATGGTTCTGCTGCTTAAGTAAGATTTTATTAATTGGTATATTTGTTCCGGGAATTATTTTCTGACTGTTTGTAGTAGGCTTTTGTGGTTTATTTTGTCAAATGCTTTCTCGATGTCCATAAAGAGGACTGTACAGTATTGTTTGTTTTCTAATGCTAGTATTATTTCGTTAATGAGCCTGTGCATTTGCTCTATCGTGGAGTGTTTGTTTCTGAATCCAAATTGGTGATCTGGTATTAATTTTTCCTTCTCTATTGTTGGTTTTAGGCGGTCTTATATTATTTTCTCTAGTATTTTGGAAAACACAAGAAGTAGTGATATTGGTCTGTAGGATGCTGCTTGGTGTGGGTTTTTGCCTGGTTTAGGTAACATTATGACCTGTACTAGTTTCCATAGTTTAGGATAGTATTGGATTCTTAGTATTGCATTGTATATTATTGTCATTAGTCGTATCGCTTTTGGAGGAAGGTTTTTCAAGATTTTGCCATTGATTAGGTCTATTCCAGGTGCTTTATTGTTTTTTGTTTTTTCGATTATGTTTCTAATTTCTTGAGCTGTTGTTTTAGGTATGGTGTATTGCTT